>NC_057814.1:82595905-82613891 GCF_018294505.1 Triticum aestivum
GAAAGACTCCTCGAGCGGAAAATGCGGAATAATAATACTGGTGCCAAACGAGTGTCTGAAAGACTCCTCGAGCGGAAAATGCGGAATAATAATACTAGTGCCAAACGAGTGTCTGAAAGACTCCTCGAGCGGAAAATGCGGAATAATAATACTGGTGCCAAACGAGTGTCTGAAAGACTCCTCGAGCGGAAAATGCAGAATAATAATGCCACAGTCGGGCGTCGAGGCGACACCACATAAAGGGCTTATAACAAAAAAATAAAGTCAGTGCTTGCCACAGTCGGACGTCTGAGCGACATCGCATAAAGGGCTTATATATAATGTAAAAAAATAAAAAACACGCCACAGTCGGACGTCTGAGCGACGTCACGAAAAGGGCTTGTATCACAGCTCAATAATACAATAGTTTGAGGACATAATTTATCACGAGCATGAAACAAATATAGGGTTAGTCCATCCACAGGAATAACAATAAAACTGAATTTTTCCATTTGAGCTGGTTCACCGGGGACAAGTTTTCCACGCGGATAGATATAGATGTAATGCTTTCATTTTGATCATGGATACGATGATATGGAAAGAATTGACTCTGCAGAGTTTGTACTTAACCACAGCCAACGGATTTCAGTAGTCACGAGGACTAGTTCCGTCTGCGGTGTTTTGGGAGAAACACGTCTAACCAGTACACACCCAATTTAACCATCCGAAGCCAGGGATCACCCTCGGCATTGTTCAAGAAAAACCTTGAGACGGGGAGGCTACAACCTCGCGTAGCATGGGATCAAATTTCTATACGCGTGCTATAAGGGGGTGCCCCCCTCTCGGTCCCAACCGGAAACACCCATGCCCCCTGACCGGATGACTGGCTTTAATCCTGGGCCAAGGTACCATCATCCCGGCCTCTCTGTTTGGTGTGTACACGGAAAGAGGTTACCAACTTACTAAACCGCATCCCTGGCAATGAGACATGTGGTAGCACGGAAAGGGGAAAGAACGGTAACGCGGCTCCAACCACGTTAACGTCCGAGAAAGTCGGATGACGCAAGGCTGGCATGCTACAACAGTACCACCTTGCTGCCCTTCATGTCACCACATGATAAGGCCATCTCACATCAGAGATCATCACAACTTTGGAACATGCAGAAAAGAAACGATAACGTGGCTCCAACCACGTTAACGTCGGAAAAGTCGGATGACGCAAGGCTGGTATGCTACAACAGTACCACCTTGCTGCCCTTCATGTCACCACATGCTTAGGCCATCTCTCATCAGAGATCATCACAACTTTGGAACGACCGGGTAGTTGCCTCACAAGCAACAGGGTATTCACCGACACTCATATGCCACGCACCAACTTTCACGCAAACATGCAAAACACCTGTCATATCAAATGTTCAAACATGCTTGCCTGGTTCGGAGAAGTCGGAGTCTAGCTCGGCGAAGTTCGCGGCTCCGTCACCTCTCCCGGAACCTACGGCAATCACGAAACGGGTACTAACGTGAAAACCAACACATGCACAGAAACTTTGCCAAATATTTTTCAAATAAATCCCATAAAAAACTAGACAAAATTTTAAGAATGTCAGAAAAAGAATCACTCAAAAATACCTTTTTATTGAAAAGTTATAAAGGTTTCTGTCCAGGGACCTTTCTGTAATGAAACAGAAAAGTTCCAGGGTTTTAACTGAGAAAACAGAAAACGGTTCGTTTGAAAATGCGCAAGCGCAATAGAGAAAGCGTATTTTGCCCGAAGGCGCCAACAGAAAATGGTTCGGTGAAAATAAAACAGAGGCCGACACGCGGGGCCCGCATGTCAGGTTTGAAAGCTCGCCGGCGCCCGAAGACGGCGGTGGACGCCGGCGTCGAACCACGGCGAGTTAGGAGAAACGGAGGGTACCAAGAGCTTCAGTGTCTTCTTCCGCGTCGGTGGGTGGTGGACTCGTCCAACGGGGAGCACCACGTCGACGGCGACACTATCTCCGGTGGACGGCGGTTCGGGTGAGGTTGGGGAACTCCGGTGGAGGGCTGCAAGCTTCAAATTGAAGTGCGGGTCAGAACGAGAGGTGCATGGTGAAGCTACTGGCAAGAGAATGGAGGCGGAGGAGCACACACGGGGGCGAATCGGGCTGGATCCCGTGGCGGGTCGCGGCGGCCGGAGTCGAGGAAGGAGACCTCCTCGGGGCTCTTCCAGTGGCTAGGCGTGCTCTAGGGGAAGTGCAGGGCTGGTGGGTGCTCGAGTTGAAGCTCGGGGCCTCTATTTATAGGCAGATCGACGGGGTGGCCGTGAACAGAGAATCTCCGGCGAGCGATTACGGTGGAGCAGTGGATTGGAAGGAGGTTTGAGCGGTCGGGCAGCATCAGTGGGGATTACTGGAGCTGTTCCAACGCTAAACGGAGCTGGCCCTGGCGTAATGGCGTCTGCCCACGGTGAGGTGACCGCACGGGCTCAACGGCGGCAGAGAGCGTGCTCCGCGCCCTGCGGTTCACGACGAGAGCGGCAGCGCATTCGGGGGAGTGGACGGCCACGCGGCGGGCTCCGGTGGTTTGGGCGGCGCTGGGTGCAGTCGTCGGCGCCGTGTCTCCCGCTGGCGTCCGCAAAGCCGCCGCCGGCGTCGGTCACGGGGCGGCGCACCTTCTGCTGCTCGTCGCCGACGCCCGCAAGGTGCCAGGCGCTCGTGCGGCGCAGGAACAAGAGGGCGAGGACGAGGAGCAAGGCGACGTGAGGGTACTGGCGAGATCGATGCCCAACTCTGAAGAAAACGACAGTGAGCACTGCAGTGTTCTCTGAACTTACTGAAACTTGACAGAGACAGTGCACTGCAGGTGTTCGACAGTAGGTTTTGGTAAAGAGATGAATTTTGCTGGAGCTGTAACTTGGTGAGGTGACCACTCAATGCACCCAGAGGCTGCATGAATTTACTTGGAATTTTTGGAGAAGGTTTTGAATGAATTTCACCAAATTTGGCAAATCTGGTCCAAACTTGCAGCAGATGTAGTTTGAAAATTTTGAACTGGAGGCCAGAGGATCTTCATGGTTCTAGGTTGAGGGTTCAAAGGACTAGGAGGGGGAAAAGGTTTGGTGGGAAAAATCAAAACAGAAAAAGGAGTTCCTTTGTAAATCTCCAAGTGCTATAAGAGAAGACAGAAATTTATTTGAATAGAGTTTGAATGGAAATGATCACATGGGGAGGTTCAACTTGCTGGATTTGATGCCAATCATGATCCAAAGGTGAGGGAAAGGTTAGGAGAGAGGATTTGCACTAATGCCATGGCAAGAAGGAATAGTTGAAAGTGGCAAAGGACTTTCCAAAAGCCATAGTGCATTCTCAAAAAGATTTTCAAAGGTTATTTTCCTCAACTTAAAAACATTTTGTCTTGGGTCCAAATGAAAAGTAAGGACTCCCAAGGCCAAAGGCAGATCTTGGGTGAACCCAAATAAAACTTTTGCCATAAGGAAAGTATATGAGAGAGAGAGTTCTCTTGAAGAAAAATTTTAAAACACTCCCCTCAAGTCAAATAAAACCTTTTGAAAAATCCAAATAAAACTTGGGTGTCACAAGGAGGGCGGCGGTGGATTGGCCGCTATGGGGTGGAGGAAGGAGGAGGCTGGGGTTTCGCGGCTGGTGGAGAGGGCGTTTTCGCGCCCACGGAGTATGAATGGGGAAACGGAGGGAGGCAGGGAACTAAGGGGGAACAATGTGTCGGTTTGAGACGCGCTTGTTTGAAATTTGGGGAAAGTTATAAACTTTGCCCCCATCTAAAATTTCGGACATATTGCGGGTTGGGGGTAGGACAGTCATGTCAGGCGTCCCAAATGTGGGCGGGATAGATTTCGGCCGAGCGCATGGGTAGGCGCCCATGGCGTATGAATGCTTCTCGGAGGCGGTTGAGACTGTCGTCTTGGTGAAGTTACAAAACCTACCCCGGTTTAGACCTTTGGACATCGGGCCGATAGGCTACACGGGCCAGAGTCAGGACAGTGATTTCCTACCACCAAAACATTAGTCTCGCGCGGTTTCGGGTGACCAGAGGCCTATTTGGCGCTTCGTTCAATATTTGGGAGCAGAAGCATTAACGTTTTCGGTTCTCTTGAATTGAACTTTCAGGATTTGTCAAACTTCACAAATCTTTACTCTTGAAAATCCTAAAGCTACGATTATTTTGGAATGGAGGGGGTACATTCGAATATACATTGTACACGAGTATATATTAAAAAATATGCAACTTACCTCAGTTCATGCATGGTTCCAGATATAATCTCCTTGGTTGCAAAAAAAAGTTAGATATGCGTATGAATATATATATATATATATATATATATATATATCATGTTCAAACTCACAACAAAGATTGATGCCCCCTTTTACATCTGATTTACAAATGCCATTATCTCCGGTTCAAATAGATGAATGCACTTCCTATGAATTCGAATCTTCGAAACCCCCTTTATGTTGAATTCGACATGTATTCTATTTCGTAGCTAGAAATTTGGAATGTATCCATGCAAGTGACAAATGTATAAAGTGCTTCACACTAACAACATGGAGTGCACTAATTAATGTTTATATATGAATTGCAAAAGCATCCATTGCCTGTATTTCAAACCGCTCTCACTCTATGGATCGATAATATGAAATAAACACATGCACATGCTAGAATTCAATAGAGTATGGGTGTCTGATAGACCGATTTTCGTCCATACGCAATTTGCAAAATTCATGATCTCATCCAAAAATAATAATGCCATTTATATTTTAATTTAATGCGTAGAACCGCCTTTTACACGTAGATGCACTATGCCTCGCCCCGTTCTCACAAACGCGTTATATATCTCTCTATCTAACGCATAAGTGCACACACTTTATATGCATCGGCATTTCTCTTTCACACATGCTCACAATCTCTCTCAGGGTGTCGGGGTGTCTCACGCACATGCTCTCTTTGTTTCTCTCTCTCTCTCTTTCTGACTACTATGTACCGCTCTTTTCACTAATCTCAGTTGGAAAACACTATTTCTCTCACATGCATATATACACATGCACGGTCTCTACTAGCCCTCTATACGCACATATATGTGCCTACGTGTCTGCCGCACGCACATTATCTTTAGGCCTCTCTCGCACACATTGCCCCCCCCCCCGACACACCTCTCTCTTAGTAGTTGGCAGATATGATTTCATCATATCATTCGGTAGGATATCCCTGGCTGTTAGGCTGGATGGTAATACGAGGCAAAGTTTTACCCTAGTTCGGATCGGACCCTTGCAGTTGAAGAAAGAGCCTACTCCTGGTACTGTATATTAGTGATAGGGGTGTGTACAAAGTACACATGAATACCAGGCATTGTGCGTGTGTGTGTATACTATCGACGAACTAGCCCCCAAGCTTGTATAACATACTAAGGGCCTAGGGTTACAAATCATATATAGTCGGCTTATCACCAGTGGGGATAGAGTCCTCCGCGACTCTGGTAGCTTCATGTTGTACGCCGAGTCCTCCACATGGGTCTTTGTATAACACGTCTCGGTCCAACCTATATGTGGCGCAGGATGGAACCGACCCATGAGTCTTCATGTTGACCCACCACAACTAGAAATGATGTGCCCACCACACCACACACGCAATCGGCCACTAAGAAAATAAGCATATACAATAGTACAACGTATCTAGCTCACGATACGTCTCCATATTTTGTTGATGACACTGACGGACTTTGCATTTGATGCGTGCTCCGTGTTTTGTTGACGACACTTATGGTCATTGTATTTAAAGCGAAAGCACGATATGGTCACTGGACTTCAGAATAAGCTCATCATGGTCACCACATACATTTTGTCGTGCTAACCAACATGTGGTTGGGTGGTTAGAGGACAGTGGTTTCTCGAGCCCACCAAGGTTAAAGTCCCGGTGCTCGCATTTATCTTGTGTTAATTTCAGTATTTTCCGGCGATGTACGTTCAGTGGGAGTAGACGTTCCACTTGACTACGAGGCACCTATGGTGACTTCGTAAAATCTCAAGATCATATATGCTGGCCCACTCTCTCGAAGGTGCTCATAGGGGTAGGGTTCGCGTGTGTGCGCTTATAGCGGTGAGTGCTTGCGCGTATATATGAGCCCTTGCGTCTGTACCGTGTTAAACAAATACATATCATAGTTATACGGTCACTGGCTCACCCGTACAACTCCGTATTTTGTTGATGACACAATCAATTGACCAGTCAAACGTTCCATGCGGCGCAACTAGTGTTGCACCATCGGGCCGCGTAACTGTGGGGCCCACCTGTCAGCCCGTATATGAAAGAAAGAAATGGTAGTTTGAGTCTGTACTGTGTTAATAAAATAGGAGTACATTTTAGGGTGATCATACGGTCACTTGCTCACCATACAGCTCCGTAATTTGTTGATAACACGATCAATTGACCAGTCAAACGGTCCACATTCAGCAGCGCACATTACCATAGGGCCCACCCGTCAGCGCGTATATGAAGGACAGAAATGGTAATAAATTAGTGGTCGGTGGGTATTCGAAGTCGTGAGACCTCTGGTTGGCAGTCACCGGCGGTTGGGGGGCGTTCATTGGGCGGTGGGGTGGGGATCCCCGGAGAAAAAGCTCGGCTGGGGGGGGCTAGAGGGATGGCCGGTGCGGCGGTGGACCGGCGGTGGGGAGTGGTTTCGGGGAGGGCGAGCCGGCCGCGGGCGGCGGGGGCTGGCGGTTCGGCCGGTGGTGGCTGGCGGCTCGGGGGGTGGAGTTTGATGATAAACTGGAGGCCCTTGATTTCGTATCCAACGGCTAGAAAATCTAATGACCAGAGATGAAAAAGTCAGTCGACTGACGTGTAGCCTCACCCCGCACGTACACATGCACGCACACAAGACACGCACGCATGTAGGCGTGCAACACTGACACGTACACACGCACGCATGCTGGCGTGCAACACTGACACGTACACATGCACTCACGAACACACGCACGTACGCACCCATGCATGCAACACTGAAACGTACCCTTGCACGCACTCAACACTCGCACGCCTGCATGCACACAACACACAACGCAAGACACACGCTCAACCTATACGTGCATGCACCCTTTGTTAAGGACATGGATTGATGTTTGCAGCGGTCTTTATGAATCACAACATATCGAACGGGCTATCAACATAGTAGGCTTATCTACATGAAAAAGACGACGTCACACTCAATGAACAATCATCGGTTTATGAAATGCCCGCTTCTGACTGCCTTGGCCCACCAAAGGTTCCTCTGATGTGCGCTGCCTGCGTTGGGTCACTGACATGCAGGCCATGCACCCAAAGAGCCCACACGTCAGTGGAAGAATGGCGCGGTGTCCTAGGTCAGAGTCGAGGGCGCCACTCGCGGCACGCCCGGCTGAACACGCCTCCGTGCCGCATTCAAACGCCTCCATGAAACCCGCCCGTGTGGAAGCCGAGAAACCCACTCTGGACACACGTCCGTTCATGACCGGGCCGGCGTTAAACGCAACGCCGGCCGAGCTCCTCCCGTCCGCCGTCTATTTAATCTCCTATTTAAACGAGGCCAAACGCCGGCCAAGAATCGCACACCTCCGCCGCTCCCCTATCTCCTCCACCATTTTGTCCACTCTTACAATGGCTTATGAAGAGTAGTTATTCCGCATCCAAGCCGGCTAGGTAGCCCGCCGGATACGAGCTATGCAGCTCGCTGATCCACCTCCCTCCCCTCGCCCGACAGAGCCAGTTGCCGCCCCAAGCCGGCGCGCGGTTCAGCAACTCGCCGCTCCAGGCCAGCTCGACGAGGAGCGGCGCACGGGCGTCGTTGCTGCCGTCCACGCCACCGCCTTGTACCGCGTCTCCCGTTTCTGTGGCCGAGACTCCCATGCCGGCGGCCGCGCCATGCAAGCAGCGACAGAAGCCGGGTGCATGGAGAGCGACGAGTCAGTGGCCAGCGCCTCCGCGTCCGCCGCCATCATCGAGGAGAAGTAGAACACGGGAGGCCGCCGCCGCTTGGGTCCCATGAAGGCCACCGCGGAGGCGATGCCGGCGTACACAGCAGGTGTCTTGTCGGATCCTTTTGTTGCGAGGACCTTCGTCGACCCCGCATGGGCTCCACGGAAGAGGGGAATGTTAGGATGAACTCGAGCCGGTGCCGGCCATGGCGAAGTAGTAGCCGGTGATGAACTCGAACCGGTAGCGGCCACCATCATCTTTAGCACCAGCCAATGATATCAGTTGGGCAGTGGGGAAGCGAGCCATCCTTTGCGCTGAAGCATATACCTCCGGGGCTCCCGGCAGTCCGGTGATCCTGTTGCCTGACATGAGGAACACAAATCAATCGGCGGGCGACCATTTAGGCTAGGTATTATATACCTGTGTTGTCCAGAACTAGCACCGCGTAGTTCATTTGAATGTAATGAAATCCGTCATGTTTGTATGAAAATCCGGTATTTTATATGATTTCCATCGTTGTTTATATGAAATATCAGTTTGTCTACGTGTTTGCGTGAATTTCGTCCGGTTGGTTGAGTTGCTGTCATAATGTGTGCGGCTACGGTTGGATGGCGTAATTTGCGGGTCGCCGGTCGGCCTGCGGGCGGCTCGGGCGGCGTTGTGGGACAAAAAACGCAGCTCGTGCGAGCTCGTCTCCAACGTGCGCGCTGGAGGATGCATGACAACATGAGCACCCGAGCCATTCCTCGTTCATCGGTGGCAAAGGCACCGGTGGACAAAAGGGTCGCCAATATTTTGGCTACCCCTGGCAAGATCCAAACAGCCCCTCGCAATACATTCAAATCCCTCGTTCACCGTGGAATTTTGCCATCTGTTGTTTTCATGGACTAGCAAGATGCCCGTGCATTGCACGGAACATCAAGATGCATTTTTTTACCAACTCCCGCATGCATGCAAGGGATAATTAATGTCCTCCTTTGCTAGTACCATGAGGCAAACACCATTAATATTGCATCGATTAGTGTTAGTGGCCTTGTATATCTGCAAACTGTAATTTTGATAGTGGCCCTTGTATATAAAAATGGAGGGAGAAAGATGAGAGATAAGGTGAGGAGGAGTGGGGCGTGGTGGTGACTGGTGGTCGGACTGGGCGGAGGCATGGGGATGGACGGCGCATCATGTCTAGGTTTGTATCTCTCTCACACACACACCCACGTAGGTGGGGGACGTGCACGAAGACAAGAGGTGCACGCACGGCGCACGTACTCCCGTCTCTTTCCCAACCATGCCCGCGCGAGTACACGGTGGAGCTCATTTATGTACGAAAAAGGCAGCCCACGTGGTAATTTGGCACGTGTACTGGTTGTCCACTTGGTGGAGGGAGGATCGTCTACCATGGGTGAACAAACAAATTGCGACTTGACGCGTTATGTTAAATTTTAAAAAAAGAGGCAAACCATGTGGGGCCTACCTTAGAGGCAAGGCTCTATACACTGGAGTACTTTTGATGTGTCCCGTCAACTCGCAGAACGAGGAGAAGCTTGCTTACTACGCCGTCTCCCCCGCCCACGGGCGCGGTGGCTCGCAGGATGAGGTGAAGCTTGCTTACGAGTAGTAGTAGTAGTAGTAGTAGTAGTAGTAGTAGTAGTAGTAGTAGTAGTAGTAGTAGTAGTAGTAGTAGTAGTAGTAGTAGTAGTAGTAGTAGTAGTAGTAGTAGTAGTAGTAGTAGTAGTAGTAGTAGTAGTAGTAGTAGTAGTAGTAGTGTACGCCTTTACGCCCGCTCCCTCGCCCACGCGCGCGGTGGCTCGCAGCACGAGGAGAAAATTTTACTACTCCCTCCGTTTACTCCTCGTCCCTACTACGTACTTTGGTTAGTACTCCCTCCATTTACTTATACAAGGCCACTATAAAAAAATACATTTTGCATCTATACAAGGCCACAAATAGTAATCGAGACAAAAGTTACTACTCCCTCCTTTCCAGTTTATGGCTCAATTTCAAAATCTCTCCAACCAAGGTAGACAGTGAGTGGTCGAATTAATTTCGTAGTTTGCACAAGTAATTAGTACGCTCGTTTTCTCAAGAAGTTATGTTTACCGAGGCATTAATTAGAACAAATGCATGGATGACCACTAAATTTCCATGAACTTGTACATGCATTGGTTAGTTTCCTCTTGACACTGCTTGCGTCGGGTGATCTAACGCGCCTCGAAATCCAACATGTAATGGTACTACTAGTAGTATAGTAGAATTAAGACTTATCAAACGGAAAAACGAATGTTTTTTAGATGAGACCTATAAACCCTAGTGGGTACGTACTCCGTAAAAACAGATTTTTCCAAAACTAAGTCGCTCCCTTTCATGAATTCTGTAGTATACTCCTCCGTCGACGCTCCCTTTCATGAATTTTGTACTTCCTATCGCCGACATGTGGGACATATAGCAACCGGGTCGACGTGTCAAGCACCAAATAACAGTGCAGAACAGCAGGGGGGACGCACCCCACTCGTACCAGCCCAGTAGTAGTAGTAATGAGCAATGATACGTCAAATCACAATGCCGCACCTTCCCAGACGGACGAAGCAACCATTATTTCACACTTCGGTTCGCCATCATCTCAAACCACGTAGTATTGCTTCTTCCTCAAGAGGGACACGCGCATCGCCTTGGTACATCATGACACGTGGGACCGCATGACAGGCCATGCTCCCCCGCCAATCGCTCGGTAAAATCACCTCATTTTTACTATACTTCCTCCGTATCGGTTTACTACATGGCATGCACGTCGTTCTAGGTTGAGAATTTAACTGGCTATATATGTGATGAACAGTACTCTAGCCTTTTAAAAAATGTATACTTTTGTATAGTAGTACTATCGATGGATTGCGCCAAGGAGCAAAATTTGAAATTAAAAAAAAAGGTGGTACATATAGAGAGCGCTCGTCGCCAAATTATGCATATAGTACTATTAAAAAAGCTAGTACATGCTTAATTGGGGTGCTAAATTCTATTAAAGAAATACTAGTAGTATGTACATACTGAAGAGTTAAAGTAACGAGAAGAAACATAACATAGTTCTGCTGGGGGCTCAGCACAACACACCCCTCAAATTAAACTAAGCACACCTGAAATTAAACTATGCAACTAATCCGGTAGACACTGCATTAGAAGTTTAGAACCACCATGAGCAACGACACTGCCACCTTACTCGGAGTCCTCGTCCACGTCCTCGACTTCGTCCTTGTCCCTCTTCCTCTTGGCCGATACTTCTTTGCTTGAACCGCACACTTGGCTCTTGCTCTTCATCCAACCCTTGTAGATATTGAAACAAAGGTAGCCATCCATTGCAACGTAGTGGATGTGGTCTATATCTAGTACATTCCGCTGCCATGCATGACGATGAAACGTGTAATGAGGTTTCTCCAGTTTACGGTACGAAGGATGAACCATGGCTCCTGCCAGGGTCAGCATTGAAGGCTGACGAGAGGGCACCAGCCAATTCTTCTGGAGGTCGAAGGGGTTGCCTACAACGAGGCCTATCCGACCCAGGACTTCTTTGTCGTTCTTAAAGTCTACAGTAACGAATTTCACTGTTTTGTCCTTGAGGAAGTTCTTAAAATCCTGGCACTCAACGTCGGCATGGCATATGTGGTAGACCAAGCAAACGTTATGTACGCAAACCTGGATCACGGCGGGCTTCTTCCTCTCTTCGTCCTTTAGATCCTTCTCTCGTCCCAGGACTGTGGTGTACTCAACATCTAGCCCAGCGACCCACTCATCATCTGAGTTTTCGAACATGCGTCTGAAGCGAGAAAGGCATCCTTTCACCGTCGCGGAAGAACGGGTGTAGATGATGTCGAACTCATCGCCGGTGATGGTTCTAACCTTGTACTCACCGCCGATCGTGGAGATTTGGGACGCCATGGATTTGGGAGGAGGGTTAGGATTAGTGGAACTGCCGTAATGTGAATGGACGGGACGACTAGGAGTGAACCGCCGTAGTATTGAAGGACGTGCGGGGACGAGTAGGAGCGAACTGCCAGCGTGCGAACGGCAGGGTAGTGGCTTTCCATTCTCCCATGATACGGGCTTCCGAGAGCCCTTGGATCTGAGATCGAACGGTTGCATGGCGTGATTCTAGACCTATGGGTGAATATCCTATCCTGGAGGGTTATTCTGCAAATTTTCAGCAACTTAGCATGCGACCGTTTGATCTCAGATCCAAGGGCTGCCAGCAGCCCGTATCATGGTCGCGCCTACCACGACCGTCGCGTCGCTCGCGCAGTCACGCCCTTGGAGATTTAACACGGTGTGTTAGGCTATCTGATGTTGGCATGTCATACATAGTCATACTTAGTCACTCATACTACAACAAGGTTGGCTATAAGGTTGGCTATCAGTGTATTTTTTTACTCCTCTCTATCTCTTTCTTCGTACTCCCTCCGTCCCATAATATAAGAACGTTTTTTACACTAGTGTAGTGCCCAAAACGTTCTTATATTATGGGACACAAGGAGTACTAGTATTTATTGCATTTGCCAAGGAGTGACCTCTTCCAATGAAATGGTGTTGCTAAGTTTGCTTCATTTAATTAGCTATAGACTCAAAATTGTCTTTTCACCTAGGTACACGCGCTTAGCACCGTTTCTTCCTTGGGTCACCAAACTAGTCTCTCTCTTCTTGATTAACTTGCCACATCAGACTTTATGCCTATGTGGCAAGCTTAAGCACCTGTAGGAGCAAGTAAAAGTAAGTACAATAGTGCGCTTTACATGGAATTTTTGCATATGTGGAGGAAAGAGAGGCAAGGCAAGTCAAATCACGGGGCCCCACCTGTCCAGCAGTAACTCGCTGTCAAATCACACAGCCCTACGTTTGCAGCAGCCTACTCCCTCGTCTTCTCGCGTCTCTGTCGAACCGACTAGGCGGAACTGCCCCGCCTACCGCATAGGAAAAGCCCCGCCCTCGACTTTTAAATACAACTACATCCGCTTAAGAATCCAATGATATACTTTTTGTGACATAGTAACTCATATTTAGTTAGTCAAATGGATGACCTAGAACTACGTGCAGGCCCTATAAACCGAGACGCCTAAAAATAAAAAAACCGAGACGGAGAGGGTAGTTCAGCACGTATCTTTTTAGATCGATATAGTCGGGATTCACCAAGGAGCAAAACCAAGTGGTAGGCTGCTCCTGTCGTGTTGGCGTAGCAACTCAAGCAGGGTCAGTCCACACACGAAATGGCGACACACTTAACAGGACCCCTTTGGCCGACATGTGGCTCATCCACCGTCTTGTTCCACGTGCAATGCACTAAATTACAGTTCGGAGCAGCGGTTGGAATTGGAGGCACCCCGGTCGTACCGCCGCAGTAGTAGAAAATGAGCGATGAGGGGTCAAATCACAAAGCCCCACCTTTCCCGCATTAAGCTGGACGAACGAAGCAACCATCATTTCACTCTAGGGCGCAAGAGCATAAAGAAAAGAGAAAACAATGATGCGTGCGGCAGCTACCTAGGGCACCCTAGGGTAGGGGTCTCCACTACAGATCCTTTTTTTTGAAAGTGCCTCCACTACAAATCGGCTTCTCCCTCGTCCTCTTGAAGAAAACCGATGATGAGTGCGGCGGTAGGGTTTGTAGGAGTACTACGGCGTGCGGGGCCACGTCGTAGTAAACGGGTTCGAGTCGACGCCTTAAATATGTGTGGGCCGCTTGGTTTTACGGGAACGAGGCAGCATTTTGGGTTCGGGGACCAGTGGAGATATAGTACGTACAAAAAATTGTGGACGTAGGTTCGACCGAAAGGCAATGATGCATGGGCCCTGCATTTTGATATACCCGGGGCCGCGTGAAAATTTGCTACTCTACTCAAAACTAGTAATGTACACATGTATTGAACGCATGAGATTTCGAAACCAAATTATGAATAAATACACACTATAGCATGTAAAGCTTTGAGTCATATATGCATGATGTAGATGTTAGTTTAGTTCTTATAGTTCATCTCATTCAAAATCAATTAGTTTTATAAAAATGTTAAGACTCATGGGGTTGTGCATTGTAAATCATAAAGTAAAAAACAAATAACGGCAATTCATTTAGAAAAAAATAATCAATTATGATACAGAAGATTCTAGAACAAAGGAGAAGTGCTTGTGTTTTGAGGTTTGTGCATTATGCTTAAGTTCAACCATGGAGTCTTCTAAATTGTACATGTGGCAGATCTGGTGGAATGTTGATGATATCCAACGGCCAGTAGTGCTCGGATTTGCCTATCTCTGCACTGTCGAGTTAGCATCATCCAGCGACCATCTTTCAAAGTTATTGGCACACTATATAGTTCTTGTGCCATAGTTGCATGTTTTGGAAAAAAGCTACTAGTGGGTTGTACTATCTATTTAGGAATAGAAGATGTATACATGGAAGTTGTAGGGAAAGAGATGACATGGAGCATCTCAATTCCTATGAGTAGGGATTGGAAAAGAGATTTGGTTCACATCATAGGACCTTTTCTATTGAATCTAGAGATGACATGTATCTCAATTCCTATGAGGAGGGATTAGAAAAGAGATGTAATTTGGTTCATATCATAGGAACTTTTCTATTGAATATACGCTAATGTTTATTTTCCTTTGAAATTAAGGGAGTATAGGAATCCATTCATATGAACCAAGTGGCTCTAAAGCTATAGAAATGATATCATGTTTATTTCCTTTGAAATGTGGAGTATATGAATCTATTCCTATGAACCAATTGGCTCTAAAGGAAAAAAATCCTATAAAAATCATATCATATAGAGTTCCTATGATATTCCTCGACACTAAAGGATGCTTGAAATTGCTGCGGGTGATACAATGGTCTTTCTTTGTAGACTCCTCACCCATATTTATAGTTACCTCTCGAAGATGAATGAAATGATATATACATGGTATTCTACATGTGCAATTTGGTACACGAAAACTCGGTAAAAGTTTGCGAGGTTTGAATTTTCAATAAAGCTATATGCACTGCATTTCGGAACGGAGGGAGCATACGGCAGTTGCTAACACTCACGTGGAAGATTTGTGTGTAGGAGGAGTGGCTGTTCTGTTAAATGACATGGCAAAACTGACACTGTCGGATGCCGATCTAACGGTTCTTACGGCGTTCGTCAGGAAAAGGCTTGTGGCGAACGTTTGTCGGATAATGATTTATGGACACATGCATTGCATTGATACGTGCCCCCCTCTCTCTCACGCACACGCACCCTCACGAGTCACGACTCTCCCGAGTCCTCTCGCAGACTCGCACGTCGCACTCACCGTCTATCTGCAGGTAGACGTCATGCACATATGTGCTCTTCACACCCTACCCTCAGAACTTCTAAAAAACAAAAGACGGTGTGCACATTTTATTTTAGCTCACACGTCACACACTTATACTATTACTCTTGCGGCGAACGTTCTTTGGGCATAGTATATTGTACTCTCACGAAGAGAAGCGGTGCACGCACGCACTAGTTCTCTCACACCCACTCACGGGTACACGTAGGAGCGCATTTTTTTGAAGCTGGTACAACAAAATCACTCCACTATATATAAAAGCAGGAGCCTTAGCACTTGCTTTACTAGGGTTCCTCTCGTTCACTCTCTCATGCTCTCCAGATCTAAGCAACACATAGGTGGCCATACTCTCTCTCAGCTCACGGCTGGTCACAAATCCGGCCGGACAACCTCGACCGGGGCAGGGGTGTAGGTGCATCGTTCACGCTGTCGTCAGCGGCGAGGGAGACGACCAATGGCTGCCCGCGCGTCCCGATCGGCGGCCATGCCGTTCTCTCCGAGAGAGCGCCGGCTCGGGAGGGCCTCCGACCCCTTCTTCCTCCCTGCGGTATTGTGGCCAAGATGCGGCCTCCCGACGTCGTCTTTGCCACATGCCGACGACCCTCAGGTATATATTCCTTCGAAACCTGCCTTGCTCTACTGCCCTAGATCCCTTCGTGTGGATCCTTTTCTACTTCCGTCCGCTGTTCCAAAGCCACCTAGACTTCTACTATTATTAGAAGTAAAGCTAGTTCATACAGTCGACTCAAAGCGTTGGTTCAAATAGGGAAGAAAGTGGGAAAGCTGTAGCATGAATCTAGGACTTGGTTCTAAGAGGAAACGGGGGAAAGTAGTAATATCTGTCACTGTTTAAATAACTGTATTTCGTATTTGCGCAAACAGGGATGTCTGTCTCCATATCATTTTGGGATGTCTGTCTCCGTATCGTTTCTATCCGCGCAATCAAAAGCACACACCTCAGTTTTAGTACAACTGCGCAAAATGAGATGGCTATCCCTCGTTGCCGTTGTCTAACCTCCCGTCTTCAAGGTATCCCTACATTGGTAGTAACTAAGGTAGAATGACCAACGCAATCTAAAAGAAGCTGATTCGTACGTTTTACTTCCTGATTGCAGTGCAGGGACGAGCGAAAACAACTGCATCCTAGTCCGGAATGCACTTTCTACCAGTTCATCCATGGACCGAGGACTAGCTGGCACGGCTGCACGGCGGTTTTTTGGACAGGTGCGCGGACAAGAGGCATTGTGGTCTGCTTATTTCTGCAAATAGCGGTGCTTAAATTTAGTGGAATGCACAAGCATTTCAGCTGGTCAGTACACTGCATGGTTCAGTTTAGCATTCCAGCTGAGACCACAATTATAATTGGTTATTCTGGAATGAGAGAACCTAACCCTGGATGGTGGCAACAAGAAAAAACCAGAGTGAACTCCAGGAAATTTAAGCCTGCCGGGAGGCCCTTTGCTCAGAGAAGCCTTGCTTGTTTTTTCCTGATTTGTAAACCTTCTCACAACTTTGTCTTTTGCTGTGAACTAGTATATGTTTGTTATGTTCTATGAATCATTGAGATGTATAAAATTGCTTAACTTATGCTTTTCAAGTTTTTTATGAAGACGAGTTTAATGTGAGTGTTCCACAGGAGCGCTGGACTAGCGTGTGAACGTTTGGAATTTATTACATTGTGGCCTCAATTAACTGCATGAACCACTGTAACAAGATACATAGTTGCTTATATGTCAGACAGTAGATTGTTGATTGTTAGCTGGTCGATAGCCTAGTGTTGAAGCGAGCTGAGCCAATGTGTCGTGTTTTGCACAACTGCTTACAAGTGGGGTAGCACCAACAATGTTTACAAGTACTTATGTATACGTCGGCGCACGGTTCTCGAACGGGTGCTCTATTTCATCAAAACACACACTGCTCGTATGATAAACCGTGACAACTTATGTCTTACCATGCCATATTCATGAAAAAACTAGTGAGGACGCATCTGTTTCGGCAACAATTACGATGGTTCTCACATGATTCACGGGCACACAAAAGTAGCAACAGTTCCCATAGACGGATTCAAACAGAGTAGTAGCCCCAGAGGGGTTGATAACAGGCAAGGTTCGGATAATTAGACACAATCCAAACTACTATTAAACACTATCTGGGGCAACTATTTCATGCCTCGATCTAATTTGGGCTGGACACAAGACGGACCTTGCCATGAACATCATCGAGGACGTCCCGCAGCAGCTCAATCCTATGAACCTTCATGAAGACAACCTTGTGGCCTTGCCACTGATAAACTTGTTTGTGGAGGCATGCCACGTCATCTTCCTGCGTAAGCTTGACAAGAACAGTATGCCTCACAAACGAAGGAGTAGCTTTGAACTTCTTGTGCTTCAGTACACCCTGGACAACACGCCTGACAACAGTGAGGCTCGAATACAACTCTTCATTGGTATAACCGCAAATGGCTTCTAGGATCCAACAGCCTAAGAACTCTGTTTTCCCAGTGCGTATATTCAGGTCGTCCGCCTCATAGCGAGTGACATGTACAACCACACAATCCTTGTCTGCATCAGGGCTCTAATTGAAACAGAAACAAATTCTGAATTACTTTTCAGTATAAGAAACACAAGTTATTTAAACCACTATGTATAGCATGGCATCGAAGCTAATAAAATTTTGCATTATTAATCACCACATACTTCCTTTTCTAAAAAAA